>NW_020622381.1:7556213-7556355 GCF_003573695.1 Papaver somniferum
GAGAGCAATTAGAGGAGAATATAGGAGAGAGAAATAGGAAGAGTAAGTAATCCACCTACTTCCGCAGACCTATGTATATTCTAAAGTCATTCGACTATCTTTGTAACCATTCAGTACATAGTGAAACACCAAACCCCGTGGA